>NW_021631911.1:0-45987 GCF_004799145.2 Neltuma alba
TCTCTTACAACCCTAGCCATGAAGACACCACAAAGTTGATCAATCCCTTGATACTATCGAGTATTCTCACGAAATATAAGGATGCAAGCAAAGCTCACATAGAGAGAAATAAACTCAATTCTAATTCATCTAAGTCTAAATTCAATAACAAAAAACGTAGCCTATATATAGGTAATAATATAGAACACTCTAGAATCAGCATCTTAAGACATAAATTCTAGGGATGATGCCTCATTAATGATTATTTGACTGTGGGAGGCATTATTTATTACATAGAAATAAAAGAAAATAACTTAAACTTCAAGAACAAGTCTGCTATTTAAAAATAGGAAAGTAGATCAAAACATGATCTTCTAGAAAATAACTCACTCAACAGTGCTCTCTTAGCCTCACTTTTTCTAGAAATTAAACTCTCTATCTTTTTTTCACTTTTCTCATGTTCTTTCTTTTTCTTTTCTCTCTCTTTAGTTTCTTTCTTTTCCACTCTCTCCTTTTCTTTCAACTCATTCATTCTTTTACAATCCAGCTCAATCCTCACTTGGTCCTTATAAGCTTCTTTTGGCCTAAGAGGCTTTAATACAATGATTTTTCCATTGAATGTTATAAAATAACAATTTTTGTAACAATCATGGTAAGCTTTGCTATCAAATTTTCATGGCCTTCCGAGTAAGAGATGTCCAGCAAGCATTGGAACCATATCACATAGAACTTCAGTATGATAGTTCCTAATAGAAAAAGAAACCAAAACCTGTTTAGTGACTTTAGCCTCAGCACTATTATTCAACCATTGCAATTTATAAGGTTTAGGATGCTTCATAGTAGGCAAGTCCAGCTTTTCAATAAGTAAGGTACTAGTAACATTGGTAATACTACCACTATCAATAACCATGCCGCATACCTTATTCTTTATAAAACACCTCGTGTGGAAGATAAGCTTGTGCTGCTCTTTCTCATCATCTTCCTTTACATGAATATTTAGGGCTCTTCTAGCCACCAATGCTTCTCCAGTAACAGGTTCGGCTTCATCAATCTCTAATTTAGAGTTAGTCTCCAAAGAGGGTATGTCATCATCACTTTTATCACTAGAATGTTCACTGTCATACTCATCATTGTCTTTGATAACGATGGCTCTCTTATTGGGACATTTGAAAGCAATATGCCCCTTTTCATGACATCTAAAACATTGAAGAGAAGAGGTTTTATCAGTAGAAGAAGTTTCAGAGTCAAATTTCTTACCACTAAGACTTGCTCACTCAATAGTGCTCTCTTAGCCTCATTTTTTCCAGAAATTAAACTCTCTATCTTTTTTTCACTTTTCTCATGTTCTTTCTTGTAATCCTTCCTTGATTCCTCCTTGGCTTTAGGGGTGAATCTTACTGCATCCTTAGCCTTGGAATCCTTCCACTTGGGGGTTGATTTAGAGTCCCTCCAGCCATAGGATGAGGATTTGGAGTGTTTCTCTTTAAACTATTTCTCAACTTTGATGGCTTTGTGCACCAACTCCTCCTTATCAACAAAAGTGTACATCTCAACTTTGTCTCTAATTTCAATTCTCAGACCGTCAATAATTCTGCTAATGCTTGATTCTTCATCTTCTTGTACTCCAACACACATCTTAAGAAGGTCAAGCTCATGTACATACTCCTCTACTATCATAGAGTCTTGGCTAAACAATCACAACTTTCTATTAAGCTCTCGATAGTAGAAACTAGGAACATACTTCTTGCGTATGAGTTTCTTTAGCTTCTCCCATGTACGAGAGGGACCTTTGTCCTTAAGGCACCTCTTAAGCTGCAAATCTTCCCACCAAATAGTAGCATAGTTAGAAAACTGAAATGAAGCTAATTTTACCTTCTTTTCTTCAAGCCAATCATTCAATCTGAAAATCTGCTCAAGCTTCATCTCCCAATCAAGATATTTATTTGGATTGGTATTACCCTTGAAAGTAGGATACTTGATCTTTGGATCAGTTATGGCCACGTTGTTTTTGAAATGTTTGCTCCTACTATTCAAAGATGATAAACCAGATCTAATCACTTCCTCATCACTACTATGTGCTTTGGATATCTTTAACTCTTCCATTTCCATCTTAAGTTTGAGAAACTCATCTCTCATGGCCCTCATGAATACTTTGATATCTGTGTTGAATTCTTCGTTGTTTGATTCTTTCCCGCTCGTCTTTAACCTGAGATGTTAGTTGAAGCAAGAGGAAAAGAAATAGAAATAAAGGACCTCACCACTCTGCTTGCATGTTTCACTCAATCAATCTGGTGCTACTCGTGTTTCTCTTAACTGTGGCTTTTATATTGAAGTAAAACACTCTTGCCTTTTACCACTCGAGCTTGCCTCCCATACTATTCTTGATTGAAACTCAATAAAAACCAAGAGACAATATTAGAAAGTAGTAACCTTCACAAACAAAAATTGTAAGAGACAACAACTAGGAAAAGTGAGGATGGAATGAGAGGAGGTAAAAAAAAAAGTGAGGAGGGAAGAAGTTTATGATGAAAAAAATAGATTAAAAAAAACGTGGAAAGGGAGGCAGGAATTACAAAATGAAAATAAGATTGTGAAAGTAAAGGAAAATAGGAAACAAAGTAATTAGGAAAGGTACTACCTTGAGAGAACTTTAGGAAAGTGAGTACCTTGCAAGAAAAGCATTGAAATTAGGCAAGTAGTATGAAAAGGAAGGAAAAGGAATAGGAAACAAAAGAAAGAAGGAAACTTGAAGAAAGGAAATAGGAAAGTAGTATGAAAAGGAAAGAAATTCAAAATAGGAAACTAGATAAACAAAAGAAAGTAGAAATAGGAAAGTAGGAGTCTTACCACCCAAGCATGAAGATTTAGGAAATTAATTGTGACTTGTAATTGAAGCTCTTTCAAATTAGGAAACTTGCCTCTTATGCTGCAATCTCCAAAATCTAAAACTCTTTCTCTTTTTTTTTGAATTTATTTTTTCCAAGCAATTCTGCAGCCTTTTTTTTTCTTTTTTTTTGTTTCAACATAATAGCACTCTTTTTTTCTAAATTTTTTTGAAATTTTTTGTTTTTTTATGCTACTCAAGAGAACAAAGCAAGTCAAACAAATAAAAAAAGGGTGGGAAGGAGATGAAAAGGAAAACAAAAACAAAAAAAGAGAGAGATGGAAATAAAGAAGAAAGTAGGAAGACAAAATGAGGAGAATGGAAACAAAAGGAAAATGGAAGTAACAGAGAAAGAAAAAAATTAAAACACCAAAAAGATAGAACTTAAAATCTAGCAAACCTTAGCTCTGATGCCACTTGATATAAGAGGGAGGTAGGGACCGGCTAGAATCAAGTAACAAACAGATAGTTGATCTAGGTAGGACCTTAAGAGAACCTGTCTCTTACAACCCTAGCCATGAAGACACCACAAGGTTGATCAATCCCTTAATACTGTTGAGTATTATCACGAGAATACAGGGATGCAAGCAAAGCTCACACAGAGAGAAATAAACTCAATTCTCATTCATCTAAGTCTGAATTCAATTACAAAAAACGTAGCCTATATACAAGTAATAATAGAACACTCTAGCATCAGCATCCTAAGACATAAATGCTAGGGATGATACCTCATTAATGATTATTTGACTATGGGAGGCACCATTTATTACATAGAAATAAAAGGAAATAACTTCAACTTCAAGAACAAGTCTGCTATTTAAAAATAGGAAAGTAGATCAAAACATGATCTTCTAGAACACTCCTTGACCAAAAAAACGAATTTAAATCATAATCAATTCATAATGATGCCTTCTTGAAGATTTTTGAATGTCACTTGTGATCCTTGTCTAAGGCACATGCTTGTCACATGGTATTTTAAGTGAATTCTTTAATCTGAACCCCATATGGGCCTTGTACATCATCTTGTTGGGCTTCTAGCAATGTGATCACCATTTTTGGACTCCTTTTAGGCTCATTAAAATGTGCTTCTTCCAAATAAATGGGCTCCAACTCTTTTAGCTCTCTTATTAGACAATTTAGGGCATCCTTCATAGCTTTGGTCCTTGCTCTTATCATTGGGTCTCCAATGCCTTGTAATGGATCTTTCAGAATATTGGACTTCTTTGTTTGGGCTCCTTGCCCATGCTCTTGATCACACCATGCTCCTCCATCACAACAGTTTAAAGGATAGCTCATCTACAAAATCTGAAAAGGCTATTGACCAATTGGCTTCACAAATGGCAGTTATGAGTGGCCAACTTCAGCAACTTATGTCTCGGTCCCATAAGCCATCTTCTCAAGCTTTGGTGGTAGTTAGTTGTGAGATATACAACTCCCCTATGCATCTTACCTCCAACTGTCCAAGTTGCTATGAAGATGTTTCTGCCATGTTTCAAGGAAGACAAGGTCAAGCTCTACAGCTATGGAACCTATACTCAAACACTTATAATGAGGGGTAGAAGTCAAATCCTAATTTTAGTTGGAAAATTAATAAAGCTAAAGGTGTCTCACATCCCTTTCAAGGTAGAAATTCAAGTCAGATGCAAGTTTTTGCACCTCAGAATCCACCTAGTTTGGCTAAAGCCATGGTCCTTCTTTCTGATACAAATGCTACTAAAGAAGACATCTCCCAACTTATTAAGAGCATACATAATATGTCATCTTTACTCACTACAACTGTTACACCTTACTATTATATCCACTTAGGTTTTATTTAAAACCACTTTAGACCACATTGGATGGTCTTGGGCTCAATTTTCACCTTAAAAACGTAAATTTCGGATTTTTACTGTTCATCAGGTAAAAATCCAGTTTTTCTGGCCCAATTTCAAAAATTCATAACTTATTCTAAAAAAATCCAAATGGAGTGGTTCAAAATTATATTTAAATCTATTTAAGTCCTATTTCAAGGAAAAATAATCTCATGATCCAATTCCTTATGAAAAAGCATCAGGTTTTTGTGAAATGCAACACTGTCCATTTGCCAAAAACCCTTTGTCCCAGATTCTGACCTTTAACTTTGAAAAATCATTAAAATTCGTATACTTGGCCATTTTTAACATATTAGCTATCAAATTGAAGCTCAAGACGTTATATATAATCATACCAAATTTAGTGATTAAAAGCATTTGGAAGAATAGTCAAAAAGTCACGTAAACAAGGCAGTGTCAGTGTGCTTACAGCACTGTTAGTATAATATGTACATAACCAAAAAGGGTCCATGAATTTTATGGCAAGACACCATACTTTAGCCTCCAATCTGTAGCTTGCTCAGGAGTTTTAGGCCCTAAAATGTTAGATTATATTTGGGGATGAGATTTTAAGAAATCCCAGTAGCAAGATCAATCAACCAAAACATTAACATGCATCATTATAAAGCATTTCAACATTAGCTATCATAGGAGAACTAATCTTTTTATAAATAGGCAATCTCAACATGCAAGGCCATGACAACAAATGCAAGGAGCAACCATATCACAACATCATAGTTCAACCATATAATAGCAAGCATACATGCCATAAATAACAATGCAAGGTTAACATTAATGGCTAATTAGATCCCACTACCTTGATCTAATGCTTTTTTTTTGTTTTTCTTGTTGTTCCTTCTTGCTTCCACAAGTGCCAAACCCTAACATGGCAATCCATAAAAAGAGTAGTAAGAATCATCAACCATTCCTCATAAAATCAATAACATAACTCAAGTAACTCTTAAACCCCTTAAAGCTTCCATCTTTGTTCTTGAATTTTTAGAGTTAGTTTCCATAAACCCTAAAAATTCCCTCTTGACTCAACCCTACATGATTTTTCATATAGATTCCAAATATCTACTTGGATTTAACAAAATAAATTTCCTTCCTTCAGTTTCAGCTTGGCTAAACCATTAGGGTTCAAAACCCAGAAATTGCAACTTTGAGTCTATGGCTTCCAACACTTGTTCTTTAGGTTTACCCTACACCATTTTTTATTTTGAACACAATGGAAGCCTTAAAACTTTGGAAAACACATCCAAGGGTTCAGTTTTGGTCTTGGTCGAACCAAACCTCTTGAAGTTCAACCATGAAAAACTTTTCAAAACAACATAAACCACTTGAAACCATCTTAAATCATAATGTTCTAACTATGTTTAACAACAAAACCTCCTTCCCTACACTATACCCATTTCGACCAGCAACAAGAATGGAAAAGAAGTGATTTTTCCAACCATACAAATCAATAAAACAAAGCAAACAACATCTTAAGACAACTTACCAAGCTTGGATCTTAGTTGGAAGGTCAAATATGCTTGCTTTTGCTTGATCTCTTCACAAAATCACTCTTGCTCTCTCTCTTTTCCCTTTAGCGTAACATCCTAAGTTTTTATCGGGTTTTAATAGCCTCTTTTGGGTTGATTTTGAGGATAGATTAGTAATTTAATCTTGATCTGGGTGTTTGGGTTGAATTTGAGGTTTGTTGGAGGAATAGGTGAACGTACCCCTCTTAGAGTTTCAGAGGGGAGTGTCTTCTCGGAAAGGTTTGGCCGCGGCGAAGTCTAGGGGACGTCGCGGCGAAGTTGTTCAGGTGAGCGAGGCTTCCCTTTCTGGAAGGTTTCGTCGCAGCGAAGGTAGGGGTATGCTGCGGCGAATGTTTTCTGGGCGAGCGAGAGTTTCCTCTCGGGAAGCTTTTGTCGCGGCGAAGATTGGGGTTTGCCACGGCGAAGTCAGGTTTTCAGGCAAGTAATCCCTCTCGGGATTAGTTCACCGCGGCGAAGATGGAGTTTGCCGCGGCGAAAGGTCGCGATTCTATATAGTCGCGGGAGGGTTCAGCGTGCGAAAATAAGAAAATCTGAAGGAGGAGAGAGGAGCTCTGCTAGGGTTTCAAACTTTTGGCTTGGAGGGGACATTTCTAAGGATCCATTACCTCAAGTAAGTGATGTTAACCTCTAATCTTCTTTCTTTCTTGGAATTTCTTGAAATTTCTGAGGATTTTTAGTGGAACTCTAGGTTTTCTAAGTTGTGATGGAACTGAGGTTTTTGACCGATTGTTTTGAGTTTAATTGATTGCATTGGGTTAGTTTAGGTATTTAATCGGTGTAGTTTCCTTGGATTTAAAGAATCTTGAGTTTTTGGAGCTAGGGTTTATGGAGATGGATGATTTGGGATTGAGGATGATAATGTAGAGGTTGATTTTGAGTTTTGTGAATTGGGTTATGTTAAGGAGGGTTAAATTGGATGTTTAATCGGTTTAGAGTTGTTGTTGGAACCTTAATTGCTCAAATGGGATGTTTGGGTGTAGAATTCCTATAGTGGGTCCTTGAGGTTATGAATTTTAACTGATGTTTGGAAAGGAATTGAGGTTTTAATGGATTGGTATGATTTTGGAGTGTTGCCTTGATAATTATACCCTTTGAGTTGGGTAGAGTTGGTGGGAGATAGGAATTTTGTGTCCCCAAGTGTTGTTTTTGGCCACATTATTAGTTTGAAAGCTAATATATGATGGTTGTGTGTTTACGTGCTTGTGTAGACTGGTTGTGAGTCTTGGTGGTGCACGGGGCCACATCGTTGGTTTGTTGTTCCTTGCTCAGGTGAGAGGTAACCACTTTCCAATCCTTAGTACTTGCTTCTGTGGTATTGTGAGTAGATTTATGCTTTGTGCTCTAAGTAGTAATTATGTTCGAACTGTATGTTGTGTATAAAAAGGAAAACCGTCTTGTGGGGGTTTTGACTAATGATGAATGAATTCTGGAATTGTGAAAGATATGCCACTGAACGAGGTTAATTGTGAAATGAATATTACTCTTTGATTATGATTTGAGCATGATGCATTGATTGGGAATTTGGTGAGAGTTTGTCTGTTACTACCACGTGGTAAGGCCTCCATTAATGCATGATGGTTGGCTTAGTACGTCCCCCATAGTGAGGGATAGGCCTTCTGGCTCCCTACGTCCCCCAGAGTGAGGGATAAGCCTTTTATGGCTCCTTACGTCCCCCATAGTGAGGGATAGGCCGGCTCCGGCTCCTGAAAATCCCCCAAAGTGAGGGATTGGGTTAATGGGATTGCATCATTTCACTCGCATGATTTATTGTGGCTATCTTGTTATTATGTTAATTGTGAACTTCCCCACTTGACACCTCACGAGCACCTATTTAGTAGTACCTAGTATTGGAAAGGTTGGTTACTGGGACTCTGTCTCACCCCGTGGTTTACAATGTTTTCAGGTGAAGGTTCCGGGCGTGGGCCATCGGGAAGAGACGCAGAGGCTTGAGCTTGGTTAGCTTTAGGCCTCTAGCATTTGTATATGTATGACTAGTATATATTGCCACATTTAGGACTGCTTTTTGATTTATTTGATTACTCGGCCTTGTTGTAAACTGGAGAGAATGTATCTCCTTATTTTGGTTGGCCGGAGGCCATTGCTAGTGTTTTATGAACTCTAGATTATTTGGTTGGGAATCATTTAGATGGGTTGATGTGATGTTTGTTATTACCCGGGCCGGAGGCTCGGAGGCCCAGTAGATGTAAATGAATGATTTTAGTTGCATGTAACGGATTACGGGTTGCCCCGAGTTTGAAAGTCAATTTCTAAAAGTATGAAATTTTCCTTATACTATGGTAGCTCATTGTAACAGCTTTTCTTTTCTACCATAGTAGTGGTTTATGACGAGATTATAATGTTTTGAGGTTAAGGGTCTTACAAATTGGTATCAGAGCCGGTTTGTTTCTTTGAAATTGTTTCTTTTCCTAGTGGCAATATACATACTTCATACATACCTTCCCTGTTTGTTTTGTGTTTCCTTTCTTTCTTTACTAATGAGGGTTTCCATCCTTAGTTGGGGAGAGGAAGGATGGTACGGACACGTCAAACAGATCCAGCCGGTAATGGACCGCCTCAAGAGAATGAGGCTTTTCTAAGACAAATGAGGGAAATGATGACGGCGGTGGTAGATGAAAGGTTGAGGAAGTTTGAAGAAGACTTCACAAGGAAGCACCAAGAGTCGGTCAATCAAGAGGACCGAGAGAATGAGGTGACTATGGAAGCACGAGGAGTAGGAGAAAGAGGGGTTAGGAGTAGTGATCGAGTTGGAGATTTACCTCAGAGGGAGGAGTATCGAGCGGCTAGCCAGGGAGGAGATACTTCAGAGGGAGTGATTTACCCTCCGCTATTGAATGACATCACCAAAGTATGGAGAGAGGTGCATCGTCATGATCCTCCCCAGTTCAAGGGAAGTTTGGAACCGTCAGATGCAAAGAAGTGGATTGAGCGGATGGAGACAATTTTTACTGCTGTTCCTTGTCTTTCCCCGCTCAAGGTACAAGTGGCAGTTACCTACCTTGTGGAGCAAGCAAGGCATTGGTGGGATAGTGTGAGACCTTCTAATATATCTCAGTTGGACTGGGATACCTTCAAGCGGATGTTCTATGATCACTTCTTTCTGAAGGAGTTGCGAATGGAAAAGCAATTCCTATTCTACTCCTTGAAGCAGGGCGAGATGCATGAGGACTAGTTTATCACAAGGTTTATAGATTTGGCAAAGTATGTGCCCAGGCAGACGGAAGATCATTCACTCTGGTTAGCTCAACAATTGATGAACCGTGTAAGGCCGGAGTTGAAACAGCAGTTGGCCTTGTTAGAGGTCAAGACCTTTGAGGAGATATGTGTGAAGCTACGGGTTGCGGCTAGAAGGACAAGAGAGGTGGTAGAGGCAAGGAGGGCTGAGAATCAAGCTAGAGCGACCCGTTATCCTAGCCCTACAGGAGGAGTGGGGAAGAGGAGTCAATATAGCTCTGGGAGCTCGAGCAGCTCAGGGAGAAACAGGAACCAAGGGTAGAATCAGAGAGTGAACGCTCAGAGGGGCTTTATGCAAAGGCGCCAGAATCCAAACAATCAGACTGGCGGGGGACAGGGCTCCCGTCGAGATTCTTTAGTGACCACCCCGAGTGTTACTAGACCGTGCCCCAGATGTGGGGGTAGGCATGCGGGGCAATGCTGGGAGTGCTTTCGATGCCACCGGTGGGGACATATTGCTAGAAACTGTCCAGAGAGTCAGCTGACACCTCAAGCTAACCGTTCTACCGTTCCAGGACGTGTCTATGCGATGACAAACGAGGAGGCTTCTACATCTCCGAACTTGATTCGAGGTAACATTCTACTTGAGGGACATGTTATTTCTGCTTTATTTGACTCGGGTGCTACGCACTCCTTTATTTCTGTGGACTGTGCTCAGAAGTTGAGCTTGCCTGTGGTTGAGCTACCTTATGACTTAAGAGTGTCTACTCCTGCTGGAGTCACTGTCGTAACTGGAAGAGCGTGTCTAGAGCTTGCACTTCAGTTTGAGAATCGAGATTCTACAATAGATTTGTTTTGTCTACCTCTGAAAGGTATTGACGTGATTATTGGCATGAACTGGTTGATGGCCAATGGAGCAATCCTTGATTGTAAAAGGAGGTTGGTGACAATTCCGGTAGGTGCCTTATGTGCTGAGATGTCAAGTGGTCCGATTTTGTTGTCAGCTGCTCAAGTAGAGAAGGCGGTGAGGAAAGGGTGCCAGGCCTTCATTGTCTTCTTTTCAATTAGTGAGGATGAGGCAGGAGGAATTGAACAGATAGCTGTGGTGAGAGACTACCCCGAAGTGTTTTCAGATGAGGTTGCAGGACTACCTCCAGAGCGAGAAGTGGAGTTCTCCATAGAATTGGTTCCGGGAACCACCCCAATCTCTAAGGCTCCCTATAGAATGTCTCCTACAGAATTGGTTGAGTTGAAAAAGCAGCTAGAAGAATTGCTAGAAAAGGGACTTATTCGACCAAGTGTATCACTGTGGGGATCGCCGGTTTTGTTTGTGAGGAAGAAGGATGGTAATTTGAGGCTGTCTATCGACTACCGACAATTGAACAAGGTTACAATCAAGAACAAGTACTCGTTGCCTAGAATTGATGACCTATTGGACCAATTAGTCGGAGCATCAGTTTTCTCTAAGATTGATCTGAGGTCAGGATACCATCAGTTAAGGGTACGAGCAAAGGACATTGCGAAAACAGCCTTTGAACTCGTTATGGACATTATGAGTTTTTGGTGATGCCTTTTGGACTGACAAATGCTCCAGCTGTCTTTATGGACTACATGAATCGGATCTTCCGACCTTATTTGGACAGATTTGTGGTAGTGTTCATCGATGACATTCTGATTTATTCTAGAAGTGAGGAAGAACATCGAGAGCATCTTCACATCGCACTACTGTCACACCTTACTTATATAATACCTTAGCATTCATTTAGAACCATTCCAGACCACTTTGGATGGTCTTAAGCTTAAAAATTTCAATTTGGACGTTAATTTTCGGAAAATTACTGTTCACTGTCCAGTTTTTAGATTACAGGTCCAACTTTGAAAAATCATAACTAATTCTAGAAATATTGTATGGAGGTGTTCCAAAATTCTACGAAAAGCTCTTTCAATTCTCTTTAAGGGAAAAATATTCAACTGAACTCATCCTCATGGAAAACGTACAGTTTATTGGATTAAAATTACTATTCATTTGGTAAAATCTGGACTTTCCAGATTCTGCGTCTTAACTTCAAAAATTCATATCTCATTGTATACACATCCAAATGATGTGATTTACTACTCATTTTAAAGCTTGGGATGTGCACTATAAGTCTGCCAAATCTCGTGATTTAACTCATTCATTTGATAGGTCAAACTGAAGCTCAAAACTAACTGCTTCAGGACCTACGTTTTATCCTTTAATATCTCCTTACTTTAATCTTTTTATTTCTTTGACATACCTAACATGGGTTTACTTTTCCCATTCATGCTCATATACTTTCATTCATGCCATAAACATCCTAAGCACATACATTGAATTGATGGCATTCATAACATAACTTACAACATAGGAGAATTATACATTGAATATTAATATCATTCATTTGCCTTAATAATTCTCCACTTCTTCTCCTTGCTTCTCATGCCATTAGTGCCCATCATTGATTTGACCTAAATGGTTGGTTAGGGAGGGGGTGAGATTCGGGGGAATCTCAGTAGCAAACATTACCACATACATGCACAAGATGGATGCTAGTGTATGGTATGTAGTTTTTCATAAACTTAAGTTAACTAGTGACATGCCATCATGCTTTATGCTTGGTATAAAAATGCATGGCCATGGGAACATATTAAAAACAGCATTTCCAGCAACAATCATCATGTCACAACATCATTCAAACAACAAATACAAACCAACACATAAGCATACCATGTCAAGCACATAGAGGGTAAGTTCACTACCTTGTACCTCAAGCTCTCCTCTTACTTTTCCTTTGACTCCCTTGACTTTCCAACCATGTGGGCATTCGGTCAACATCACTAAACATCCTCTTGGACGTTTCAAAGGTCCTAAACATAACCATAATGATGACACAATCTATTAGGACCATTAGATTACATAAAGTTCAAGACTAGCTTTCTTGAACCTCAACCCCTTTCTCTTAGTCTTAGGGTTTTCTTTCTAGCTTTTCTAATATAAATCTTATCATTTTATATCCTTATGATCTATTTCCTATCAATTAGGACCACTTTAGATGGCTTTAGATTCAAGAATATCAAATCTGGAAATTTTGGTTCGCGGGTACTGTTCATGCAGAATCTCCAGAATTTTTGCTCAACTTTGAAAATTCATAATTAAATCTAGAAAACTCCAAATTGAGTGCTTCTAAGTCTCACTGAAATTTAATTAAGTTAAATTTAAAGGAAAAATAGTTTCAGGAACCAATTCTACTCAGAACAGTACCAGAATTGTACGGAACTAGACAATCTCCCAAAAGTTCAACACTGTTTCCAGATTTCAAACCCTAACTTTGAAAAATCACCATAAATCGAACACATATCCAAATAAAGTGTTATACCCATGGATTTAAAGCTCATAGAGTTTACTTTAAGCATGCCAAATTTCAGAACCAGATATGAACAGTAACTAATTCAAAAAGTCATCAAATCAGCACGTAATTCTTCCAATTTTCACATAGATCCACTTGGATCTACCATACTTTGAGGTGTTCTAGCTAGATCTAACAACCAAACTCCCTTCCCCACTCATCAACCATTTCGACCAGCCATCAAAAGGGAGAGAAGACATATTTTCAACCATAAAAGAGAAAGAAACCAAGGCAAGAAAACATCTAGAGCCAAGAACTCACCTTGAACCTTGATTGTATGACCAAAGTTGATGCCTTTCTCTTGGTTTTCCCTCAAAACTCTCTCTTTTTCCCTCTCTTCATGCCTTGCACGAAATTACCATCTGATTTAGGGGAGAGATGAGCTCATTAATGTGTACAAAATATCCCACCAACCATCATTAATGTTATGCCAAGTGTCATTAGCCTACTTAATCTTAATCCTCTCTCTTAATTAACTTAAATCATAATGTAATTAAATTCCAAAGTCAAGATCCTCTCCATTGGTAGCTTGACACTTGGAAAACTTTAATTACCATCCATTAAAGGCTTGACAAGTGGCTACTTGTGGGCCAAGCAAAGTGCAAGACTCTGATTAACACTTTATCGGTGCACTTTTACTCCGGGTTTAACTTCTTTTCTATAATTACAGTGCTCTGGCCTCTGTAATTATTTTTTGTTAGATCCATAAATTCTCTTTAATTTTAGAGAGTATCTATGAATTTTCTTAGCCCATAACACTTCCTTTAAGCCTTGCATAAAATTCATTTACTAAAATACCCTTTTATCGGCAAAACCGGCTCTTTACTTTCTTAAAGCCACTCTACTGGCCTTTTGGTTGCGGGACTAATTTTATAATTAGTACAACCTTTCAACCCTTTAACCTCATTTTTGTATACACTTTTGAGGTCTCTTGCTATTTCAAATAATTACCTCAAACGGTATACTTTTTACCGGTCACAACCTCATAAATTCCATTTAAGCTGCCTCAGGGGTATTTTCATCTTTTCTCTTCATAGAAGAGTCTTAGAATATTATTTCCTACTTTCTAGGATTTTTCTTGGAATTCTCTGTGTGCTCTTCCATTTTTGCCCTTGCTGGTTATAACTTTTTGAATTTACGGTTTTACCCCTGCTTAAGCCTAACCTCATAGAACCATCTCTTTGAGGTTTCTAACTTACCCATTCGCCGGTATCTAGCCTCTTTTCTCTCTCTGGGCCTTCGAGACTTTACTGGAGTCTCTAACTTTATTACACTTTAGCCCCTTAAAACTTTTACTTTGCAGTTTAGTCCCTGAAACTACTTTGACTTCCTTTCTCATCTTTGGGACTTCTGCTCACAGGGGTCTGGTAACCTATTTAATTTAGGCTATTTTTTGAACTTGTAGGCCTAAAAGTCTGGATGTTACAACTACGGATATTGAGGGATCACCAGTTGTATGCTAAGCTGTCAAAGTGCGAGTTTTAGCTAAAAGAAGTGAAGTTCTTGGGTCATGTGGTGTCAGCTCAGGGAGTAGTAGTGGATCCTAACAAAGTGGACGCAGTACTTAAGTGGAAAGTCCCCAGATCGGTAACTGAGGTACGGAGTTTTGTGGGATTAGCTGGATACTATCGGAGGTTCATCCAAGGCTTTTCTCAGATTGCAATGCCGTTGACTAAGTTAACCAAGAAGGATCAACCATTTGTTTGGACGGAGAAATGTGAATCAGCGTTCTAAGAGCTGAAGACCAAGTTAACTACAGCTCCAGTGCTTACTCTTCCAATCCCCGGAGTACCTTATGTTCTTTACACCGATGCATCACTAAAGGGTTTGGGTTGTGTGCTGATGCAGAACAATAAGGTGGTGGCATATGCTTCCAGGCAGCTGAGGCCACATGAGGAAAACTACCCAACCCATGACTTGGAGCTAGCGGCAGTAGTTTTTGCACTAAAGATCTGGAGGCATTATCTGTATGGCTCCCAGTTCGAAGTCTTCAGTGACCATAAAAGTTTGAAGTATTTGGTGGATCAGAAAGAGTTGAACAACCGGCAGCGTCGTTGGATGGAGTTCCTGAAGGACTATGATTTTGAGATTAAGTATCATCCTGGAAAAGCAAATGTGGTAGCGGATGCTCTGAGTAGAAAGGCAGTGCATGTGTTCTGTATGAGCTTAAAGGAACAATTCTTGCTCGAGGAGTTATTAGAGATCCCAATTGTACCATCGGAGCAGGCTACCTTATGTGCAGTGCTCGGAGATTATGAATTCTATCAGGATTTATGAGCGGCTCAATGGGAAGATGATCAGTTGGCAAAGATTCGGGTAGAATTGGAGGATGGCCCAGTACAGGACTATGAGCTTGGAGATATGGGCATCCTGAAGTATAAGAACCAAATTTGTGTTCCCCAGGATGAGGAGATTAAAAGAACTATCCTAGAGGAGGCTCATCGAAGCCGTTACGCCATCCACCCCGGAGCAACCAAGATGTACAACGACCTAAAGCAGCAGTATTGGTGGCCCAACATGAAGAAGGAAGTGACTGACTTCGTACTTCGGTGTTTGACTTGCCAGAAGGTCAAGATAGAGCATCAGCGACCCGGAGGTTTGTTACAAGGGCTAGAAATTCCTCAGTGGAAGTGGGACAGCATCTCCATGGACTTCATTGTAGGTTTGCCAAGGACACCCGAAGGGTATGATGCTATTTGGGTGGTGGTGGACAGATTGACAAAATCTACTCACTTTTTACCCTACAAAGTCAATTATACCTTGGAGAGAATGGCCAAGTTGTACATGGATGAAATTGTCAGGCTTCATGGTGTTCCGTCGAGTATAGTCTCGGACCGAGATCCGCGCTTTACTTCTAACTTCTGGAAAGCGGTGAATGCGGCTTTAGGTACTAAGTTGAAGTTTAGTATGGCATATCACCCACAGACCGATGGACAGACTGAGCGGACAATTCAGACACTAGAGGATATGTTGAGAGCCTGTGCCATTGAATTCAAGGGGAGTTGGATTGATCACCTACCCTTAGCTGAGTTTGCCTACAACAACAGCTACCATGCCAGCATCCAGATGGCCCCTTATGAAGCACTCTACGGCCGGAAGTGTCGATCGCCTCTTTGTTGGACGGAATTGAGTGAAAGAACGATTTTAGGACCAGACTTGGTAGATGCCACTACAGAGAAGATTGAGGTCATCAAGCAAAAGTTGTTGACAGCTCAGAGCCGGCAAAAGAGTTATGCGGATAGGAGGAGGAGACCATTGGAATTTTGTGAGGGTGACCACGTGTTTTTGAGAGTCACACCGACTACTGGCATTGGGAGGTCCATTAAAGCGAGAAAGTTATCTCCTAGATTTCTTGGACCCTTTGAAATTCTGGAGAGAATTGGAGAAGTAGCCTATCGAGTTGCTTTGCCACCGCACCTGTCCAACGTACATGATGTGTTTCATGTGTCCCAACTCAAGAAGTACCACCCTGATCCATCTCACATCTTAGAGCCTGAGGAGGTAGAGCTGGATGACAACCTAACTTACCAGGCTGAACCGGAAAAGATCCTTGATGTGAAGGACAAGCAGTTGAGGAATAAGACCATTCGATTGGTGAAAGTCTTCTGGAAGGGCATGAGTCCTGGTGATGCCACCTGGGAGACAGAGGAAAGGATGCGACGTGATTACCCTCGTTTGTTTTCTTAGTAAGTGTTTTGTGTTTGTTTGTGTGGTGTTTGTGTGATTGCTTGAATTTTGGGGACAAAATTCCTTAGTTGGGGAGAATTGTAACATCCTAAGTTTTTATCGGGTTTTAATAGCCTCTTTTGGGTTGATTTTGAGGATAGATTAGTAATTTAATCTTGATCTGGGTGTTTGGGCTGAATTTGAGGTTTGTTGGAGGAATAGGTGAACGTACCCCTCTTGGAGTTTCAGAGGGGAGTGTCTTCTCGGAAAGGTTTGGCCGCGGCGAAGTCTAGGGGACGCCGCGGTGAAGTTGTTCAGGTGAGCGAGGCTTCCCTTTCTGGAAGGTTTCGCCGCGGCGAAGGTAGGGGTATGCCGCGGCGAATGTTTTCTGGGCGAGCGAGAGTTTCCTCTCGGGAAGCTTTCGCCGCGGCGAAGTCAGGTTTTCAGGCGAGTAATCCCTCTCGGGATTAGTTCGCCGCGGCGAAAGGTCGCGATTCTATATAGTCGCGGGAGGGTTCAGCGTGCGAAAATAAGAAAATCTGAAGGAGGAGAGAGGAGCTCTGCTAGGGTTTCAAACTTTTGGCTTGGAGGGGACATTTCTAAGGATCCATTACCTCAAGTAAGTGATTTTAACCTCTAATCTTCTTTCTTTCTTGGAATTTCTTGAAATTTCTGAGGATTTTTAGTGGAACTCTAGGTTTTTCTAAGTTGTGATGGAACTGAGGTTTTTGACCGATTGTTTTGAGTTTAATTGATTGCATTGGGTTAGTTTAGGTATTTAATCGGTGTAGTTTCCTTGGATTTAAAGAATCTTGAGTTTTTGGAGCTAGGGTTTATGGAGATGGATGATTTGGGATTGAGGATGATAATGTAGAGGTTGATTTTGAGTTTTGTGAATTGGGTTATGTTAAGGAGGGTTAAATTGGATGTTTAATCGGTTTAGAGTTGTTGTTGGAACCTTAATTGCTCAAATGGGATGTTTGGGTGTAGAATTCCTATAGTGGGTCCTTGAGGTTATGAATTTTAATTGATGTTTGGAAAGGAATTGAGGTTTTAATGGATCGGTATGATTTTGGAGTGTTGCCTTGATAATTATACCCTTTGAGTTGGGTAGAGTTGGTGGGAGATAGGAATTTTGTGTCCCCAAGTGTTGTTTTTGGCCACATTATTAGTTTGAAAGCTAATATATGATGGTTGTGTGTTTGCGTGCTTGTGTAGACTGGTTGTGAGTCTTGGTGGTGCACGGGGCCACATCGTTGGTTTGTTGTTCCTTGCTCAGGCGAGAGGTAACCACTTTCTAATCCTTAGTACTTGCTTCTATGGTATTGTGAGTAGATTTATGCTTTGTGCTCTAAGTAGTAATTATGTTCGAACTGTATGTTGTGTATAAAAAGGAAAACCATGGGGTTTTGACAAATGATGAATGAATTCTGGAATTGTGAAAGATATGCCACTGAACGAGGTTAATTGTGAAATGAATATTACTCTTTGATTATGATTTGAGCATGATGCATTGATTGGAAATTTGGTGAGAGTTTGTCTATTACTACCACGTGGTAAGGCCTCCATTAATGCATGATGGTTGGCTTAGTACGTCCCCCATAGTGAGGGATAGGCCTTCTGGCTCCCTACGTCCCCCAGAGTGAGGGATAGGCCTTTTATGGCTCCTTACGTCCCCCATAGTGAGGGATAGGCCGGCTCCGGCTCCTGAAAATCCCCCAAAGTGAGGGATTGGGTTAATGGGATTTGCATCATTTCACTCGCGTGATTTATTATGGCTATCTTGTTATTATGTTAATTGTGAACTGCCCCACTTGACACCTCACGAGCACCTATTTAGTAGTACCTAGTATTGGAAAGGTTGGTTACTGGGACTTTGTCTCACCCCGTGGTTTACAATGTTTTCAGGTAAAGGTTCCGGGCGTGGGCCATCGGGAAGAGACGCAGAGGCTTGAGCTTGGTTAGTTTTAGGCCTCTAGCATTTGTATATGTATGACTAGTATATATTGCCACATTTAGGACTGCTTTTTGATTTATTTGATTACTCGGCCTTGTTGTAAACTGGAGAGAATGTATCTCCTTATTTTGGTTGGCCGGAGGCCATTGCTAGTGTTTTATGAACTCTGGATTATTTGGTTGGGAATCATTTAGATGGGCTGATGTGATGTTTGTTGTTACCCGGGCCGGAGGCTCGGAGGCCCAGTAGATGTAAATGAATGATTTTAGTTGCATGCAACGGATTACGGGTTGACCCGAGTTTGAAAGTCAATTTCTAAAAGTATGAAATTTTCCTTATACTATGGTAGCTCATTGTAACAGCTTTTCTTTTCTACCATAGTAGTGGTTTATGACGAGATTATAATGTTTTGAGGTTAAGGGTCTTACATTTAGCACGAAATGAGGTCTAATTATGGGGGAGGAAAAGCTCATTAATGCTCACAAAATATCCCACAAACCATCATTAATGACATGCCATGTGTCAAGAGCCTAATTAGTCTTAATCCTCTCTCTTAATTAATTTAAATCATAATGTAATTAAATTCTAAAGTCAAGATCCTCTCCATTGGTAGCTTGACACTTGGAAAGCTTTAATTACCATCCATTAAAGGCTTGACAAGTGGCAACTTGTGGGCCAAGCAAAGTGCATGACTCTACTTCTTGCTTTATTAGTGCACTTTTACTCCGGGTTTAACTTCTTTTCTATAATTACAGTACTCTGGCCTCTGTAATTATTTTCTGTTAGATTTATAAATTATTCTCCTCATTTTTATCTTCCCAAATTGCCCTCTTCGTCTCAAAATTAATTTCCCAATAATTAAATAAAATGGAAAACTAATTTCCTTCTCTTCAGTGATTTTTCCAATTTTCAGAGGAATTGGGAAAAATCTTAGACACTTGAGGGTCTTATTTTAATTCCATAATCTCTTATAATTCCTTGGGATATCATAGAAATTTTCTTGGGATTTTATTCTTCTTAAAAATATTTATTTAGAATTTTCCAAATAAAGACCTTAAACTAGCTTAAATTGCCCTTAAAATTCCTTTGTAATTTCTCTAAGGGCAAATTGGTCATAAAACCAATTTTATAATCCCATATAATTCTCAAGGAACATTGTCCTTATTTTTTCTTAATTTTCTAAGACTTGGAATTATTTTTTCATAATTATTCTTGACCAATTTTCCTTAATTAGTCAAACTTTTCATAATTGGCTTGGAAAATTATAATAATTATTTTCCACCAAAATTCTTCTATTTCTCCTTGTCATTTTTGGCGTTTAAATATTTAGGAATATTCTTATTCCTAATTGCCATATTACTGGATGTGACAACAACTGTAGGAAATTTTGCCACTAGACTTGATAATGATAGAGCACAAACTGATGCAAGTTTACTGCTATGGGAAATAAACTTGACATGGCTTTTAGCAAATTGGAACAACTAGATTGTAAGAATTCTAATCTGGAATCTTATGTCACAAAATTCACTGATTCTGTAAATAGTAATCAAGCTCAGCATGGGGGTCTTTGCCTTTAAACACTATAATAAATCCAAAAGCCTTGCTTGCCATTGCATTAAGGAGTGGAAAAAAGGTTGGAGATACTAAGGAAGAGAAAGAAGAATTTCTCCAAAATGCTGCTAACCAACCAAGGAATTGCAAAGAATGATATACTAGAAGCTCAACCTCTAGAAAATCAACAATCTGATCTTACTCCTTTTGAGAATCATCCTGGACAAAAAATAGCAGATAATAGGGATATTCTATTGGAGCATAATTCCACTTCTATTTGCAAAGAGGATAGCAATTTTTCAAAGCAGAATATTGAAAAATTGAAGGATACCATTGATAGAAAGTCTGACAAGAATGATCCCAACTAATCAAAATCAGATCACGCAGACACAGAATCTAGAGATATAGGTAAGAATCTCAATTTGAATGATTTACCATTTCCTAAGTCATATTTGTTGGGCAAGAAAAAAGTCAATGAGATGCTTGAAAAAGAAATGATGGACTTGTTCAGCAAAATAGAGAGGTTAATGTGCCTATACTTGTACTAATTAAGCAAATGCCCAGTTATGCTAAATTCCTGAAAGAATTGTGTACCCATAAGAGAATCTGTACGCCTAACAAAAGAGTCCAACTTGGTTCTAATGTCTCAGCACTTTTTAAACCTCAATTACCTATTAAATGTGCTGACCCTAGTTTATTTACAGTACCATGTCAAATAAGGAAACTGAAGTTTAGTAGTGCACTCTTAGATTTAGGTGCTACTATAAATGGAATGCCTTAGTCAGTCTATAACTCATTAGGGATCACAAATATTAAAACCACTAGTGTGATATGTCAGCTAGCTGATAGGAGCACTAGGAAACCGTATGGATTTTTGGAAGACATTTTGGTCAAAGTTAAGGGTCTAGTAATTCTAATAGACTTTTATGTATTGGATATGTCAAATGAGTCATGCCTTGAAGAACCTTTGATATTGGGTAGACCATTTTTTAGAACTACAAACACTGTAATTATTTAAAAGATGGTTTTATCACAAGAGGGTTAGTGATCAGGTTGTGAGATTTAATGTTTATGAGGCCATGAAACACCCATTTGAAGATTATTCTTTGCTGGCATTGAATATGATCGATACTGCCATTGATCATACTATTAATGAAGATGGACTAACTTTACATAAATATTCTAAAGATTATGAAGAAAGTTCTACCCTTTGCCTAGTTGACTCTACTTCCCCTCCACCCTAACTGAATTCTTTCCTACCTCTTAGCTTAGGGAGTGATATGCGTAGTATTAAGTGCTTGTCATTTGATAGCTCACTTTCTACCTCTACTGCTTGTCATTTTTATTTTTTCAGAATCTGGGGGTAATTCTATTTCTTCATTTTCTAGACATAATGCACCTGGAAAGGATATATTGTGCAGTTTTGTAGAGATATAGGATTTATTTAGTGATGACTCGAAGGCTGACGATGAAGCTCCATTTATAAGCTGTACAAGTGTAACTAATCAAAATCGTCTCCTCCTAAAAAGAGTACATACTGAATTACTTATAGACTAAGACTCTTGAAAACCCTAATTGGTAACCTAAGCCCTAAAAGCCCACTATAAGCTACTAGATGCGAAAATACATTAACTAAACAGAATGCTCCAAAAATATATGTGAAAATACATTAAAATTAGGAAGATCAAAAGACTTTCTAGAATACTCTAACTTGCTATTCTAGATAGAATAATTTAGATCACATACTATCTAAGAGGTTCTCATCATTAATGAGAATGACCTTATTTGACTCTATTAATTAATAAAATACAGATTAGGTAAGTCTTTGCCTTCAAGAAATAATCAATATAAAATAGAAGACTGTAACACCTTAAGTCTATACCAAATAACTTGCCTTGCAGAAGCATTTGAAATCACTTTTGAAGACTACAAGTTATGAAAAATCACGTTTGCATCTTTATTTGATCCTTAAGCATGAGAAAAGGCTTAAAAATTTAAAATTTTTTTATTTTCCCAGCTCAGGTTGCGGCTTAGTGCTTCTGGGTCACGACTTAGGTTACAGAGGCCATTTTTGCCTCCAGGTCATGACCTCAACTTCTCAGGTTGCGACCTCAAGTCACAGAATGCTTCTGCGCAATATTCACATTTCACTGAAATCTTTGCCAACTTTAAAAATTCATAACTAATTGTAAAAAAATCAAAATTGAGTGATTCTAAGTTCTATGGAAAGCTCTTTGGATAAAATTTTGAGGAAAAATAGTTTCTGGACTGGTTGCCTTGAAATTTGAGCCCAGTTTTCTTTGAAAACCTTACTGTTCATTTGGTCATTTTTGGATTTTTATTTATATTTGCCTAACTTTAGAAAGGCATAACTTTATGCTTAGTTATCAAAATTAGGCAAACTACCCCTTATTTTAAAGAGAAAAATCAGATCTCTTTGCTCGCTAAATTTCATAACCTAACTCACTCATTTACTCAAACGATCATTGGTCAAAATTTAATCCCTTTTAGTTAACTTTTTACCCCCTTTGGAAGGGTAACTGAACTTAATTGACCATTTACCATTATAACATACTCGTATTAGTTATACTAGCTATTTCTAACATGCTTGGACTATTCTACTTATGCTTGTATACCTGTAGCCTTAATCATACTATTGGAAACTTAAAGCATGCTTAATATATTACATTCCTCCAAAATAGAAAGGTTCAAAGCCATATAAAGTCACTATGGCTTACTACCTCTTCAAGTAAGAGCCGACTCTTTTCCTTTGCCCTTGGTTGTTGAAGGCCCTAGGGTTTGTTTAAATATTGGGGTAAGATTCTCGGGGAATCTTAGTAGCACATTGTAACATCCAAACTTTTGGGCCTAGAAGTACTAAAAATAGCCTGAATTAGATAGGCTACCAGACCCCTTTTGAGCATAAGTCTCAAAGATGAGAAAGGAAGTCAAAGCAGTTTCAGGGACTAAATTGCAAAGTAAAAGTTTTCAGGGGCTCAAGTGTAATCAAGTTAAAGGTTCCAGAAAAGTCTCGAAAGCCCAAAAAGAGAAAAGAGGCTAGATACAGGCCAAGGGTTAAGTTAGAAACCTCAAAGAGAGGACTGTATGAAGTTAAGTCCAAGTAGGGACTAAACTGTAAATTCAAAAGGTTGACCCACAGGGGTAAAAATGGAAGAGTATGCAGAGAATTCTAAGAAAATCCTAGAAAATAGGAAATAATATTCTAAGGCTCTTCTGTTAAGAGAAAAAAATGAAAATACCCCTGAGGCAGCTTAAATGGAATTTATAAGGTTATAGCCGGTAAAAAGTACATGGTTCGAGGTAATTATTTAAAATAACAAAAGACCTAAAAATGTATGAAAAAATGAGGTTAAATAGTTGAAATTTTGCACTAATTTATAAAATTAGTCTCACAACCAAAAGGCCAGTGGAATGGCTTTAATAAATTAAAAAGCTGATTATACTGATAAAAGGACATTTTAGTAAATGAATTTTTATGCAAGGCTTAAAGGAAGTGTTATGGCCTAAGAAAATTCATAGATACTCTCTAGAATTAAAGGGAATTTATGGAGTAGATAGAAGAATTTTCTAAGCTCCAGAAGGCCATAAAGAAAGCCAGAGAAACGTGGGCCAAGTAAATTCGGAGGAAACTTAAAGATTAAGTTTTGATCCAACGGCTAGGATCTAATCTCCCTTCTCCTCTACCACATTTATGACACTTGGCATCTTCTAGAAGGGTGAGGTAAGGATAATGCAATAAGATGATGTAAAAGTCAACTTAAAGTTCCAAGATTGCCCTTACTCTTTCTATTAGCCACTAAGGGCATTTTGGTCCATTCAAGCCAAAGTTTTGGCTATAAATACCCCACCTTGGAACAGCATTTTGGTAGCCATTTGTAGAGGGAAAACTATACAAAAATTTAGAGAGAAAAACGTAGGGGCGAAGGCCAAGAAGAAGGAACAAGATTTAAGCTTTAAGATCAAGGTATGTGATGGTTATAGCATCTAACGTGATGCCTATTTCAAATAAGTTACTCTTTGTATCGAATTCTGAAATTTGGCATGATTAAAATACACTCTATAAGATTCAAATCCATGGGTAGAACACTTCATTTGGATATGTGTACGATTTATGGTGATTTTTCAAAGTTAGGGTTTGAAATCTAGAAACAGTGTTTAACCTTTGAAAGAGTATCAAATTTCGTACAATTTTTGGTACTGTTCAGCATAGAATTGGTTCCTGAAAACTATTTTTTTTTTGAAATAGAACTTAAGGAGCTTTTAGTGAGACTTGAAACCACTCAGTTTTGATTTTTTTAGAATTAATTATGAATTTTCAAAATTGAGCAAAAATTCTGGAATTTCTGCGTGAACAGTACCTGTGAAGCAAAATTTTCAGATATGATCTTCTTGAATCGAAGACCATCTACAGTGGTCCTAATTGACAAGAAATGGATCTTAAAGATGGGAAATAATGAGATTTATGTTAGAAAAGCTAGAAAGAAAACCCTAAAATTAAGAGAAAGAGGTTAAGTTCAAGAGAGATAGTCTTGAACCTTATGGGGTGTTTGGGTGATAACCCAAACCATGGTTTGGGAAAAAATCACCCAAACACCCTTAAAAAAACCAAAACCATGTTTTTGAGTCAAAACCATGGTTTTGGGAAAAGCAAAATTTTTTTGCTTTTAGAAAAAAAAAGGAGAGTGTGAGAGTCTATAGGATATGTATCTTGTTGGCTTTTTATAAATATATTTTTTTATAAATATATTTAATCTTATATCTTATAAATATATATACATATTAATTATTTATTAATTATATTATCTTATGTATTATTAATTATGTTAATAAAAAACATATTATTTACAATTTTATTCCTTCAAATTAAAATATATCATAAAACATATTTTTTCTGTAATTATCATATTAACTTATGTCTTTTTTAGTAATTTGTACATGTAGAAAGTGCTTCTGGTAACAACTATCCAAACACTCTCACTTCTCAGAATCACTTTTTCACAAAATCTATTCTTCAAAAAATCTATTCTCCCCAGAATCTATTCTCCAAACTATGGTTTGGTTATATCCAAACACCCCCGTAGTCTCTTGGTCCTAATAGATTGTATGATCATTGTGACTATGTTTAGGACCTTGGGAACATCCAAGAGGATGTTTGGTGATGTTAATCGAATGCCCACATGGTTGGAAAGTCAAGGGAGTCAAAGGAAAAGTAAGAGGAAAGCTTGAGGTGCAAGGTAGTGAACTTACCTATTATCATTGCTTGATGTTGTATGCTTGTGTGTTGCTGTACATGATGTTTGAATGTTGTTATGACATGTATTGGCTACTGTAATTTCTATTCATGATAAGTAGATTATGTCTCCATGGCCATGCATCAAGAAGGTAGCTTTAAGCATGCTAATATGTTACTAACTAACAAGAGAACAAGCAAGTTGCATGTAGTGCATTAGCATCCATCTAGCATAATTAATATGGTATTGTTTGCTACTGAAACTACCCTGAATCTCACCCCCTCCCTAACCAACCATTTAGGTCAATCAATGATGGGCAATAATGGTATGAGAAGCAAGGAGAAGAAAGTGGAGAATTGTTCATATTAATGAATGATATTATTATTCAATATGTAATTCTCCTATTATGTAATTTATGTTATGGATGCCAATGATGCCATGTATTTAATTATAATATTTATGGCATGAATGGAAGTTTATGAGCATGAATGGAAAAGAGTAAGCCCATGTTATGTATGCCAAAGAAATAAAAAGAATTAAAGTAAAGGATTGTTAAGGGATAAAACGTAGGTCCTGAAGCAGTGAGTTTGTAGCTCCAGTTTGACCTATTAAATAAATGATTTAAGTCACGAGATTTGGCAGACTCATAGAACACATCCCAAGCTTTAAAATGAGAGGTAGATCACCTCAATTGGATGTGTACAAAAGGAGATATGAATTTCCAAATTTGAGGCATAGAATCTAGAAGTTCCAGATTCTACGAAATGAACAGTAATATTTATTGATTAAACAGTATGAATTGGGCAAAGATAAGTCCAATTGGATATTTTTTCCTTAAAGAGCATCAAAATAGCTTTCTGTAGAATTTTAGAATACCTCAATACAATTTTTATGGAATTAGTTATGAATTTTTGAAGTTGGGCCTGTAATTTGGAAATTAAACAGTAAATAGTAACCCGGCTAATTATGTTCAAATTTGAAATCCACGGGCTTGTGTCATGATTTGCTTGAACCATAACGCTTACGAATGCATGCTCTGAGAGGTTAAAGGCATGACGTTTCACACATTGCATACATTACTATGATTACACATCACAATGTAATTCAAGCTACATGCATACATACATACTTGAGTATTATGTACTTGCCATGGAAAACATAACATCATAACATAACATATCATCTCAACCTTGGATAAACCAAGGTATACATGCATGGAGGCATCATGGCATAACATCATAACACATAGCAATGAACATACAATATATAGTAACTCTAACAAGCAATGGAATGCAAAAGTTACCTTGTTGGCTTTCCTTCCTTGAATTTCTCTTCTTCCTTGCTAACCTTTCCTTCTCTTGTTGTGTATGGCCTATTAGGCAACCAATGACACAACATTAAGTATTATTACCACTTCATACTTTAACTTAACCCTTAAACCCCTTTTTCTTGGTTTTTAGGGTTTTTTTAACCTTTGATTTTTGAACTTTCTTAGGTCTTTCCTACATAACTTTTCATGTATAATCCATTTATTATATTAGTTTTATGAAAATCCAATCCCTTTCTATTGAACTTGACTTGGCCGAACCATATATATAATTATAGGGAAAAGGATTTTCAACCAAACTAACATGTAATTACTTAATCCTTAACCTTTAACCATGCTTAATCTTAACCATACATAACCTAAACCCTTCGTATCCATTTTGAGGAAATTTGGACAGCACTTCCCCTTAGAAATATGACTTTCCATCATCATTAAAATTGCCTAAAACCAACATATCATCATTATAACTTGAAATAAAAGAGTTGTAGAAGCTTACCTTGATTCTAAATGATTTTCTCTCACTAGAACTCTTCTCTTTCTCTCTCTACATGAAAATTTGCAAGAGGTTTCCTACTTGAAAGGCTTCACACAAAATGGAGGGGGCATTTATAGGCTTCCTTTTCATTAATTCCACATATGCCCTTCTTGCATAAGACTTAATCTTGACCTTCCAATTTTTATCGCTTTCCACATGTACAAATCTTAGGCTATGTGGCTTAATATGTTGACACTTGGATGGTGAGTCATTAGGGCTTATGTCATCTTTCTTATCCATTAAGATTAATTAGGCTTTAATCAAGGTTAACTCTCTTAATTCCTTGATTAACTTGGCTAATTACCCTTCTAGAAACTTTTGACTTTTCAAAGATAAATGGTTAAATCCTAGCCATCCAATGAATTATGTTTCCCATGTGTCAAAATTTTATGGAAGATGGCTTGACCTTAATCATCTTACTTATCCCTAATTAAATTTTAATCTAACTTGATTTATTATTTTTTTTATTTTCTTTTTCCCTTTCCTGGCCAATTTGGGTGTGACATGTGTCCTTAGCAATCTGTAGGAAATTTTATCAGCCCTCTTATCCTGACAGTCCACTGAGTCTTGATATAGTATTAGTTTATTTTATCTGATAGCTAAAAAATTCTAGTATCTCAAAATTCTTATATAAGCTCACCATTAATTATACCTCAGTAAAGGAAACTTTCTTGATTAATTTCATAATTTTTCTCCCTCTATAACTCCTTAAATTTCTGTTTCTGTAAAAACAGACAATCTACCGATATTAATTTAGTTTAAAATTCAATTAAAGCTAACCTCATCATCATTTAGGGTTGGAAATAATTTTATAAATCTTCATAATTCCTAAATGAATTTCCTTTAATTTTTCATAATTTTATAAGATCTTTAGATATTTTTAATAATTAATATTGGCTAATTTTCCTTAATTTAGCCAAAATATTAATAATTAAAATAATTTTTAATAAATTATTTTCAACCTGTATTTACTTTCTAAACCCCAAACACCGTTCTAGAGCATTAATTCTATTTTCCATGATTTATTAGAAATTTTTTAGGATTTCCAGACACTAATTACAATAATGCCCTTTATAGACCAATCATTTTGAAAATGACAATTTGGTCCTTTTCCAGTTCTCACTTCAATTGTTGTGTTGTTTATCTATCTTTTATCTCACCTGGCCTTGGTCAACCCTAAATCTTTCATTAATCATGCTAAAGATATCAAGGTATGACATATTTTCCTATTTTTAAGTTAAAAATTTTGGGATGTTACAAAAACTGTAAACTAGAAAATTAATCAAAATAGATAGAATCCTAATTAATCTTATGTAAGATCACTCTTGATGCTTCTTGAATCTTCTTGGACCTTTCA
The DNA here is from genome assembly GCF_004799145.2 of Neltuma alba. Classification (NCBI taxonomy): domain Eukaryota; kingdom Viridiplantae; phylum Streptophyta; class Magnoliopsida; order Fabales; family Fabaceae; genus Neltuma; species Neltuma alba. The sequence goes on from NW_021631911.1 coordinate 28,520, forward strand.
AAGGATCTTCATAAATGCTATTCACGTCCATAAGTGTCACATCCGGCAATAGGGTAATTAGGAATAAGGAATATTTTGAAATAATTAAGGGTAAAAAATGACAAGGAGAATATCCTTTGAGAATTATATGGGATTATAAAATTGGTTTCATGACCAAATTACCGTCAGACAAATTACAAAGGAATTTGAGGATGATTTAGACTAATTTAAGGCCTTTTATTTGGAAAATTCTAAATAAATATTTGTAAGGAGAATAAAATCCCAAGAAAATTCCTATGATGTCCCAGGGAATTATAAGAAATTATGAAATCAAAAAGCGACCCTCAAATATCCAAGATTTTTTCTAATTATTTGGAAAACCGGAAAAATCAATAATGAGAAGGAAAATAGTTTTCCTTTTTATTTAATTAATGGAAAATTGAGTTTGAGCTAAAGGGGGCATTTTGGAAAGAGAAAAATAAGGAGAATAATTTATGGATGTGATAGAAAATAATTATAGAGGTCAGAGTACTATAATTATAGAAAAGAAATTAAACTCGGAGTAAAAGTGCACCGAAAACTAGAATCTTGCACTCTACTTGGCCCTCAAGTTGCCACTTGTCAAGCCCCTATTAGAGAGTAATTAAGCTTTCCAAGTGTCAAGTATTAAGTGGAGAGGATCTTGACTTTGAAATTTAATTACATTATAATTTACTTAATTAAGAGAGAAGTTTCAAAACTAAGTAGGAAGGTGACACTTGGCAACTCACTAAATGATAGTTGTTGGGATATTTTGTGCACTTAATTGAGCTCTTCCTCCCCCTAAATCAAACTCGAGTTTCAGCCAAGGAGAGAGAAAGAGAGAAAAGAGTGAGCTTGAAGGGAAATCAAGAGAAAAGACACGAACTTTGATGATCCAACCAAGATCCAAGGTTAGTTTTTAGTTCTAAGTTGTTCATTGCCTTTTTCTAGTTCTCCCCTTTTTCTTGAGCTGGAAGAAATGTCTATTGAGTGGGGAAGGAAGTTTGGTTGTTAAAACTTTGTAGAACACTTCAAAGCATGATAGTTCCTAGTGGTTTCAAGTGATTTTAGGTTGTTTTTGAAGTGATTTCCTTGTTGTTTTTCATGAGGACCAATTCTGCCAAGGCAAGAACTGGACCCTAGGATGTGTTTTTCAAATTTTGAGGCTTTCATTGTGTTCAAAATGGAAAATGGTGTAGGATAAACCTAAAGAACAAGTATTGGAAGCCATAGAATCAAAGTTGTAATTTTTGGATAATGAGCCTTTTTGCTTCGGCCAAGCTGAAACTAGAAGAAAGAATTTTATTTTGCTAAATCCAAGTAGATATTTGGAATCTACATGAAAGATGATGTAGGAATGAGCTAAGATGGAATTTTTAGGGTTAAGGGAATAAACTCCAAAAATTCTAAGAACAAAGATGGAAGCTTTAAGGGGTTTAGGAGTTACTTGAATTATGTTGTTAATTTTATATGGAATCGTTGGTAACCTTGCTGTCCTTTTTGTGATATATCATGATTAGGGTTTGTTAATTATGGAGAAGAGGAAGAAGGTCAAAGAATCAAGAGCATTTGGATTAAGGTAGTAAGATTTAATTAACTTTAATGTTGATTATTGCATTGATTGCTATGCAATTTCATGTGCTATTATGTGGTTGAGCTAAATGATGACGATGATGATGATTATGTAGTTATACTCCTTGCTTTAAGTGTATTGGTTATTGCATGTTATAGTGCTACATGTATGAGGTAAAGTAGTTCCCTATTAATAGCAAAAGGTTGGAATGCTTGTAATAAATACTTGTTAATGTTTTGGTTGATTGATCTTGCTACTGGGATTTCATTGAAATCTCATCCCCCATATGTAACCTAACATTTTAGGGACTGAATCATCAAAAGGGAGGCTACAAATCCAAGGATAAATATGGTGATGAACCATGAGGAAACATTTATATTTGGTTATGTATAAGTATGTATGGTTGGTGCTGTAATCCCTAAGCAGGATGCCAAATTAGAGCCGCGTTTTCATTAAGTTTCAGAATGAATTTTGTCATGAAATTTGGTATACTTAAATTTCACATCATGAGCTTCAAATCAATAGGAATTACGTTAAAAATGACCAACTATACGATTTTTAATGATTTTTCAAATTTAAGGTCTAGAATTTGAAAAAAGAGTTTTTACCAAAAAGACAGAGGTGGCTTTCACACTTTCGTAAATAGAATTGGTTTACAAGATTATTTTTCATTGAAAGAACATTCAAAGAGCTTCCTATAGAATTTTGAACCACTCCATTTTGATTTTTTTAGATTAAATTATGATTTCTGAAATTAGACCAGAAAACTGGATTTTTACCTGATGAGCAGTAAAAATCTGAAAATCAGTATTTTTTTTGGATTTTTGAGCCCAAGACCATCCAATGCAATCTAAAATAATTCTAATTAAACTCTAAGTTGCCTTAGTAGTAAGGTGTAACAATAAGCATGTATGGGCCTTTTAGACATCTATTTAGCCTTGATTATGGTTTAATCATGTTGTGAAACTCTCATAGTCCATAACACAATGCATTTGGGCCCCAATTTAAAAGATTATAGCTCCAATGGACTCCTTCAGGCACATATAATTGTGTTGGGCCTTTAGTAACATAGGAATTGACTTTAAATGCTCCTTTTGGGCTATTAGAACGTGCTCTGGTCTTCCTCAAGGTCCAAGTATGAAACATCCTTCCTTTAACCCCTCAGAGTATGCATTTGGAAGTGTTACGGTTTAAGCGATTCACGAAACAAACCCATAGATTAAAAATTTACAGTAAGTTCTCAGGTACTATTCACCAGTTAAATTTCAGATTTTTTATCCAACTTTGAAAATTCATAACTAATTATAGAAAAATCATATTGAAGTGATTCAAAATTCTATTTGAAACTCTTTCAATTCTCTATAGGGATAAAAAAATAAAACACCAATTTATACAGTTTATTCATTGAAGTTTACTGTTTATTTGGTCAAAACTGTATACTCCAGTTGCTCTGCCCTAACTTTGATCAAACATAACTCTTAGTACACACATCCATGTTAAGTGATCTATCACTTGTTTTAAAGCTTAGGATGTGTACTTTAACCATACCAAATTTCACAAGCAGTGATAGTATACCAGGAGGCATTCAATATAGAAGTCATGAAGCCCAAATAGCACTCATTCAATTAGAGGCCCAACAAGCCCTCCAAAGTATTCAAGGAATTTATAACTCAAGAATGCTTGCATGGAGGAGGACATGGATTATTGCTTATGATGACATGGACACATGTGGAGCTTGACATGACATATGGAAGGCCACCCTAAAAGCCACCCTGGCATGTAAGTCATTGGAGTATAAACACTTGGACCTTAAGAAAGACAGGAGCACATTTTAAGAGCCTAAAAGGAGCATTTGAAGCTAATTCCTATGTTATTAAAGGCCTAACACAATTATATGTACCTGGAGGAGTCCATTGGAACTATAATCTTTTAAATTGGGGGCCCAAATACATTATGTTATAGACCATGGGAGTTTCAGAATGTGATTCAACTATATTTAAGCCTAAATAGATATTTAAAAGGCCCAAACATGCTTATGAATGTGAGTAGTATTTGTGAAGATCCATTTGGAAGGTCCAAGAAGATTCAAGAAGCATCAAGAGTGTTCCTATACAACATTAAATAGGATTCTGTTTGTTTTAATTAGTTTCCTGTTTTACAGTTTCGTATTTTGTATTGATTGCTTCTTGAAGACAAAGACCTATCTATTTTGTATTGCATTAAATAGCAGAGAGTCAAATAAGATCCTTATCATTAATGATGGGATCCTTTTAGGTAGTGTATGATCTAGATTATTCTATCTTGACTAGCAAGTTAGAGTATTCTAGGAGATCTTTTGATTTTCCTAATTTTATTGTATTTTCGCATCTATTTTTGATTCATTTTATTTAGTTAGTGTTTTAAGTTCTGATAGCTTATAATGGGCTTTTAGGGGTTAGGTTATTAATTAAGCTTTTCAAGAGTCTTAGTTTATAAATAATTCAGTATGTACTCTTTTCAGGGAGAAATGATTTTGAATAATATGATAATGTTATTTCTCTTTATGTGAGCCTTGCTTGCATCCTCATGTTCTCATGGGAATACCCGACAGTATCAAGGGAGCGATCAACCTTGTGGTGTCTTCATGGCTAGGGTTGTAAGAGATAGGTTCTCTTAAGGTCCTACCTCGATCATCCGTTCAGTTTCTTGTGATTGGGGTTACAAGAGGTAGGTTCTCTTGGGGTCTTATAGAACCCAATCTTTATATGGTTTTCTCAAGTGTTTCCTAATGTTTTGCAACAATTTCACCCTCATTATGCTTGCATTTATATCCATTTGATTATAATGAGTCATGCATTGCATTTTGCTGTATAAGGGGTAAAAAAAAAAGGGTCATTTTTCACTTCTAAATTTTAATTGCCTTGATTTGTAATCAATTGGTCTTTACAAAGCTCTTTGTTGTGATTTTCAAGCAATTAGAGAAGGACCCAAGAGTCATGATAGAGCATGGATGGAACCAAAATATTACAAGGACCAAAACACAAAAGTTGGGAGTGTTCTGGCTCCCTAGTTCGCGACATGGACTACTTAGGTCGCGACCTGACGCCCCCTGAGTCACGACCTTACATTCTTGAGGTCATAACTTGAGTGCGTTAAGTGAAGCTGTGCATTTTGCAATAGGTTTCTGAGCTTCTATACCTAAGGAGGGCAGCCACCACGAAAATGGACTCTTCTATTCTGCAGATTTGCACAAGATTGAGCCACCATCATCTCCTCTCAAGTCTCCATTGATCCTACACCCAAAACTTCCATTTTCTTCATCTATTCATCTTTTTCTGTATTTTCTAAACTAATCAAACTGCTCCAACACCCTTCTTCATTTTTCGAACCTTATTTTTAGGTTTAACCATGGCTATTCATTCCTGGAGTGATTGCGATTGGTTTGAAGGCATGAGAGGCTAAACCCTTAGCCTCTTAGTGATGGAAGACAAAGCTTGAGCTCAAGGACTTAATCGGAGAGTTTTCTTTCTATATTCTAAACCATTGTTTAATACTATGTTGAATTTTTCTAGATTTAGGAACTTTCTACACTTGTATCAAACTTGGTTTATGATTGTAAATCTTGTGTTTAGACTATTCTATTGTATTTTGGATTGGATGATGTTAATGTTGATTAATCTATTTAATATTTCATTTTGAATCCTTATGTTCAGTTTGATTATCAGTGATAATTGTTAATTAATATGTGTGTGCTTGGTATTCTGTGGCTGTCGATTGACATTCAGAGGGCATTTGCATCATTAATTCATTTACACTCTAAGTGGTTTTTAGTAGTGTCTTAAGAGGTGTTAATTAACTTTGATTAAAGTGAGTTTTCATTAATTAAGACATTGGACCTAAGTGATTACTTGAGGTTTTCGTCAGACTTAGAGGTTTTCCAAACTCCTAATCATTCTAAAGAGTAGTGATAGCTGAGCTTTCATCATCAAGAGACTGTTTAACCATAATTCCCTTTTAATCCAAAACATTTCTTTATTCATTCAAAATACCAAAAATAGTGAATTTTCTGCACTTTGCATTTGTTGCACCACTTTTAAAACAATTAAAACTCCCTTTTTACAATGTTTTTGAAACCCAATTTAGGCTAAGATTTCCAACAACAAACTCCTCGAAAAGAACAGCTGGTTGCATCCTATACTGCATTTTATCTGGTGCAACTCTCTTTCTTGACGATCCGGAAGGCGACAGTCCGGCACATCGATCAGGGTCTCATTCCATCCTAACTTGTTTCTAGCCAGTCTGTACCCCCTCATATCAGGTAAAATCAATCGTTTGCCTCACCCCCACTTTGTCACTAATTCGTGGCTCCTTTAGGGATGCTTTATCTCCCTAACTTACATTAATAATTCATCATTAATTCTTTCCTTGCATAATACCATTCCATTAATCCATAAACCATTCCCATCGAGCATCATAGCCAATTATACAAGCCATCATCATCATTTTGTAGGGAATTGAAAGACGCACAATGGAATAAACTTTAAAATTTTCATTCCCTTGCTCGGATCTACCGATTGTGTTTAAGTCAAGTAGTAAGAAGCATTACCTTCGATGTTCGGTTTCTTGATGGCTTGGGGATTCCGCCGTTCAGGATGCCTCTGATCGCCTCTTTTATCGCTCGAAGTCGACAACTCAAGTCAACTTCCTCTACCAGTGTCCACACGAACAGCTTTCCAACCACGAATAACGTGCTAGCGCCTTTTGTCTGTCTAGGGTTTTTTTTTGAAGAATCCGTCCTTCCTTCTCTATTTACTGGCTGTCTCTTATCTGTAAGCTTTTGCACTCTCACACACAAAACCCTAGCTCCTAATATCAAATATATAGGATGCTATAGGTTTTATGAAGGATATTTAATTTCAAAATTAATCTTAAATTAATTCCAAAATTAATACAATATCAAATATTGCGTAATCAGATAAGAAAACAATTGAATAAATGTGGTTTATATTAAATCCGTCCTATAGATTTAATTCACCTATTTATTTAATTCATAATAAAGATATGACGGAATTATATTTGATTTATTCTCATAAATCAAATTTGAAATATTATATTATATCTTATCAATTTAAAATTGATATATAGACTTAATTTATCCTAATAAATTAAATCTAAGATATATATATATATTTCTCATATATAATATGTATATATATACGAATTTATATATATATATATACGTCTACCCTATATTATTCATTGAATTTGGACATATCGTAGATTCAATGAATCGGGACATCATAGCTCGTGTTGGGCTGTTTTGTGTGCGACCCTGTAGGCCCATATGAAGTTGGCAGTGGCCATTAACTATAATGACTCACAAGTCATAAGCGGTCTCTAGCAAGACATCACGACTACCCAAATCATATGAGGATCATTGAACGATGTAACCTTTCATACAACCATATCACGTCCCTTTTGTCACACGACATTTTGGTCATGGATGAGGCATGGAGAACGTCATCTTCCTATTTATGACCGTTACTTTCTCAATCCCTGAGTAGTCTGAGTATAGAAACAGAACTACCTTTCCATTATAGTATGGCTATACATTTCTCAGACTCACTCATCGAGGGGCCCTATAATATCTCTCTACGAATGTGAGGGACAAATTCCATCTTGACCATTCACATTCCTTCGCATGAAAAACCACTAAGCCTGAACATAGTCTTTATGATCACTCGGTCAAAAGTGACTTTTGACTAGGTTAAAGATGAGCGTTTCTCATGTAGGAATCCATGATGATCTCAGGTCAAAGGGCACAGTGACATGGCTTGTATATGAGAGAGGCTTATGACTTAACCCATGCAGCTCTCTCATAGCGGGTCGGTCTAACACCTTGTACTCTTACATGTGCCTATGACTTTAATTTATATCTCTATATATCTTCAAAGTCATACTGGTCTTATTTTATCTCTGCTCCCACATAGATGATCGACCAGGGACATTTAGGATAAATCATGAGTTATCCAAGGATAGTCATCACAGTAAACATGCAAATAATATGATAACATAATTAAGAAATTCATAAATCAACAATGTTCATAACACAATGATTGGCCCCTAGGGCACAATTTCCAACACATTTATCATCACATAACATCAATGTCACATTTGTAACATACATTAGTATACAATCTATGCAATATAACACGATAACTTTCTTCAATTATTTTCCTCTTTCCTTGCTTCCCCTTCATGCATCATTTGCTTGATCATTATCATCTATTATGGTTGGCTAAGGGAGGGTGAGATTCGGGAGAATCTTAGTAGCAAACATTACCATTTATGCATGCAAGATGGATGCAAGTGTATGACATGCTTGCTTAATCTAACTCATGCTTAGTTATAACATATTCTCATGTTCAATGTTGATACTAACATGCATGGCCATGGAAAACATTATTGAAACAAAGCATCATGCTAGCATCACCATCTCATAACATCATCCAATCACATAATGCACATCAATACACAAACATGCACATTAAGCATACAAGAAAGGTAAGTTCACTACCTTGTATCCTTAAGCTTTCTTCTTGCTCCCTTTTGCTTCCAACCATTAAGGTTGCTTAATTAACCTTTACCATTCATTTTTCCTGATGTGTCATGGCTCTAAATGTATCAACACATCATTTCCCTTCATTCATTAGAGCCAAGGTAATCAATAACATCAATACTTTGTTTTCTTTAAACTATATTGACTTCTAACTTTTAAGCTTGATTTCCAACCTTTCTAAAATTAATTTCACATGCTACTCCCATATAATTTTTCATGTAGAATCTATTTCCAAGCTCAAAATAATCAAAATCAAACTCCTTCACTTGAACCAGCTTTGACCAAAATATTATTTAAGTTACATAATCATGAAATCTAACCAATTTCAACATAAAACCACTTGATTCTTGTTCCTTTCAAGCCTTTAAACATTATTCTAACATCAATTTGATCTTTCTCTATTCTTAAGAATTTAGTACAGCACATGCCCCAAGGGTTTCAAGCTCCTAAAAATCATTAAAATCCATACCCAAGCTCAATAACAACAAGGGTAGTGAAAACTACATCAAAAACCATGAACGTACCTTGTTTTAGAGCTTGATCTTACATGGGGTCACTTGGCCTTTCTCTCTCCTTCTTCTTTCTCTCTCTAGAATTCATTTTACAAGAGTTTCCCCATGGTTCCTTGAGCTTGGATGAAATGAGGGGGAGGGGAGGGGGTATTTATAGAGTTTAAGAACAAATCCTAGCCATTGATCTAAAAATTACAAGATTAAATCTTGGCTATCTATTTTTCCCTCTATGTCTTGTAGTGACAAGTGTCCTTATGATATCATGCTTACATCTTGCTTACATCATCAAGTCATATACTTTTAATCCCACCGTGCACGTGTCTTGCATCCGAACATCTAACCATTTACTCGTCTCTTTATCTAATATGAGGGGGATGTACAGACCGGCTAGAATCAAGTAACGAATGAACGGTTGATCTAGGTAGGACCTTAAGAGAACCTATCTCTTACAACCCTAGCCATGATGACACCACAAGATTGATCAATCCCTTGATACTGTCGAGTATTCTCACGAGAAAACAAGGATGCAAGCAAAACTCACAGAGAGAAATAAACTCAATTCTCATTCATCAAGTCTTAATTTTAAGTAGAAAAAACGTAGCCTATATATAGGCAACCATAGAATACTCTAAAATCAGCATCTTAAGACATAAATGCTGGATGATGCCTCATTAATGATTATTTGACCATGGGAGGCATCATTTATTAGAAATAAAAGGAAGTAACTTAAACTTCAAAAACAAGTCTGCTATTTCAAAATAGAAAACTGTAAAATAGAAAACTAATTAAAACAAACAGAATCCTAATTAATGTCAAGAATATCACTCTTGATGCTTCTTGAATCTTCTTAGACCTTCCAAATAGACCTTTATTGCTATTCACGTCTGATCGATGTGCCGAACTGTTGCCTTCCGCATCATTAAGAAAGAGAGTTGCACCAGATAAGATGCAGTATAAGACGCAACCAGTCATTCTTCTCGAGGAGCTTGTAATTGGAAATCCTAGCCTAAATTGGGTTTCAAAAACATTGTAAAAAGGGGGTTTTAGTTGTTTTAAAAGTGGTGCAACAAATACAAAGTGCAGAAAATTCACTATTTTTGGTATTTTGAATGAATGAAGAAATGTTTTGGATTAAAAGGGAATTATGGTTAAACAGTCTCTTGATGATGAAAGCTCAGCTATCACTGCTCTTTAGAATGATTGGGAGTTTGGAAAACCTCTAAGTGTGAAGAAAACCCCAAGTAATCACTTGGGCCTAATGTCTTAATTAATAAAAACTCACTTTAATCAAAGTTAATTAACACCTCTTAAGACACTGCTGAAAACCACTTAGAGTATAAATGAATGAATGATGCAAATGCCCTCTGAATGTCAATTGACAGCCACAGAATACCAAACACACAGATTAATCAACAATTATCATTGATAATCAAACTGAACACAAGGATTCAAACTGAAATATTAAATAGATTAATCAACAATAACATCATCCAATCCAAATACAATAGAATAGTCTAAACACAAGATTTACAATCATAAACCAAGTTTGATACAAGTGCTGAAAGTTCCTAAGTCTACAAAAATTCAACACAGCATTAAACAATGGTTTAGACTATAGAAAGAAAACTCCCCGATTAAGTCCTTGAGCTCAAGCTTTGTCTTCTATCACCAAGAGGCTAAGGGTTTAGCCTCTCATGCCTTTAAACCAATCGCAATCACTCCAGGAACGAATAGCCATGGTGATGAGAGCCTTTTATCGTTCGTCTTGGGTTTCTCAATCAAAAATAAATCCAAGCTATGCAGTATAATGCAAACTCGGGTCGTTTCACTTTTGGGAGCCTTTATTAATTACCTAAGCTAGACTAAATTCCATGCAATGCAATGAAATGGGGTTTTAGGTTTTTAAGATTTAAATGAATAGAGCCTAAACTAAATGCAATGAAAACAAACCTAAGATACTATATTTTTGGTGTTTTAAGATAATAATGATGGAATGGAAATGAATGATAGGAAATCTCTTGAAAATGGTTTTGATGGCAATCATAGTTCACTAAAATATTGGGAGTTTCACAAATCATTAGGTTTTCTTAATAACAACCTTAATAACTCATTAATGAAAACTTTGTTAAGCTTCCCTAATGTGTAATTTTGGAATGATCATGCAATTGGCTCAATGTAACACACAATCAACTTAGTATCAAAACATAACCATGCAAGATAGGAGAGAATCATGAGAGTTACAAGAAGCATATATGCAACTACATATATTTAAGCACAAAATTCAACATCAATCAATCCAAATTACAAATGTTAATCATTAACCAATGATTACAGTAACAATTCCAAGTTCTTAACTAACAATTTACAACTCCTAGACCTAGAAAGCCATAAATCATAGCTAAAAATTGAAAACTGAAACTAAACTCCCCTTTGAAGTTTGGAAACTCATGCCACACCACCATTCTTCAAGAGTTGATAAACCCTAGCCCTCCATAGCTTCAAGAAAAACTCCAACCAAAGTGAATCTATCAACTATGGCAGCTGGGAGTGGAAGGAAATGAGATGGAGTGAAGGAAAGATGAAGGAAATGGATGGGGAAGAAGATGGAGGTGGAGAGGTAAGAGGATGAGAGAATAGAGGTGTTGGAGATGATAGAATGAAGTGTTTGGTCGAAAATAGGGTTTCTAAGGGCTTGAGGGGTCAATCTGGGTCGGATCATATGAGTAGAGGGTCCATATTTGCGTTCTGGATCCGAATCTGACGTTCCTGATACGAAGAGGTTCGCCGCAGCGAACTCAAAAGTTTACTGCGGCAAACTATTCCAGAGAGGAAATGTAGTGAGATTTTGAGAGTTTGCCCCGGCGAACCAAAAAGTTTGCCCCGGCGAACTATTCCAAAATAGCCACTGATGCACATTTTCAGACTTTTTGCCACAGCACAGCATTTTCTTGGAAACTCTCATATTGTGTAATGCTTTGGTCTTTGTTGGCTCTAATTCTCAAGTGTCCTACAATAAAAAGCAACAATTTGAAGCATCAATTGTCCTAGAAATCAATTGAATACAATTAATAACCAATTATGACAATTTTACCCTAAAAATGACACTAACTCAAAGTAAGGACTCTTAATCAAAATTAAGCACAATTATCATTAAAAGGAGCCAAAACCTATGATAAAAACCCTTAAAATGATATGAAATAACATAGAACAATTGGGTTCAATCACATGGTTAAAGCTAAAAATAAGGTTGGAAAAATGGAGAAGAAGGGTATTGGAGTGGTTTAATTGGTTTAGAAAATACAGAAAATGATGAAGAGATGAAGAAAAATGAAAGTTTTGGGTGTAGGATCAATAGTGACTTGAGAGGAAAATCTGTAGAATGGAAGAGTTCTCTTTCGTGGTGGCTGCCCTCCTTAGGCATAGAAGCTTCGAAACCTATTCCAAAATGCACAGCTTCACTTAACGCACTTAGGTCACGACCTCAGGAATTTCAGGTCACGACTTAAGGGAGTCAGGTTGCGACCTGAGATAATCCATGTCACGACCTGGGAAGACAGAGAGCTCTCATCTTGACTCAGGTCTAAAACATGTAGTTTCATTAAAAGGGCATCCAGGTCGCGACCTAAGTAGTCCATGTCACGACTTGGGGAGGCAGAACACTCACAACTTTTGTGTTTTGGTTCTTGTAACATTTTGGCTCCATCCATGCTCTATCATGACTCTTGGGTCCTTCTCCAATTGCCTGAAAATCATAAGAAAGAGCTTTGTAAAGACTAACTGATTACAGATCAAGGCAATTAAAATTTAGAAGAGAAAAATGACCCTTTTTACCCCTTAAACAGCAAAATGCCATGCATGACTCAATGTAATCAAATGGATATAAATTCACACATAATAAGGGTAAAATTGTTGCAAAACATTAGAAAACACTTGAGAAAACCATATAAAGATTAGGTTCCATCACTCCCCCACACTTGAACCTTTGTACTCCTGAACAAAGATTTGAATCATTCTAAAGAAAGTATAGCTACAATTAAAGAGACTAGCATGTTCAAAAGTGATCTCAAGAGCTAATCAATCAACCTCTTTTAGGAATACAAAAAATGATAAAATGAACAATGCCAAGTAATCAGATACAAGGTGTAATTGACTCAAAATGCATGAACAATAGAGATTTGCTCACAAGGTATAAGTGTTTGAATCGCTCATCTCTCCTCATTGGGGTTCTTTTCTCTCAACTATCCAAGTAGCAAACATTCTACCATAAGCTTGTAATGACCCTAAAATCTCTACTACTATTTAGCATCCATGTAAAGAATCAAGAGGACTTTTAGGGTTATAGTGATGGGAAGGCTAAATGGAATAGAAAAAAGGTGAAATCGAGTGTCAAGAATTAAAGAAATATGAGTTGAATAACATCTATTTTTAGTCAAGGAAGTTCAAATCCCAACCTTCTATTGGAATTCCTCAAGATTATTCTGCATCTAACTTCGAGTTCTCACATGGATTTACAAATGTTTTGAATGCATTGTTGCAAGGACCAATCAAGGAGCGTTACTCACATGAGGATGAATGTACAACTGTAATTTTTGGTATTGAAGCTTTGAAGCAATCTGAAAATAATTGCACTACCTTGGAGCTTAAGAAACTGATACCCTCAGTAGTTCAACCTCCTGAATTGGAGCTTAAACCCTTGCCATCAACATTAAAGTATGCATATTTAGCTGAGAATGAAAGACTACCGGTGATAATCTCTAACTCTTTGACTGATCTTGAAGAGTCTTAATTACTTGCTGTTTTGAAAAGGTATAAAAGTGCAATTGGGTGGTCCTTAGCAGATATTCCTGGTATTAATGCTTCAATTTGCACTCATAGAATATTGTTAAATGGAAATGCAAAGCCCATAAGGCAACCTCAAAGAAGACTTAACCCACTCATACTTGATGTTGTTAAAAAGGAAGTAACAAAGCTGCTTAGTGCTGGTATCATATACCCTATTTCAGATAGTGAGTGGGTAAGTCCAGTTCAGGTTGTTCCCAAGAAAAGTGGGATCACTGTGGTTAGGAATGAGAAAAATGAATTAATCCCCACTAGAATCCAGAATTCTTGGCGTGTTTACATTGATTATAGGAAGCTTAATGATTCTACAAGAAAAGATCATTTTCCCCTACCCTTTATAGATCAAATGCTTGAAAGATTAGCTTGTAAATCTCACTATTGTTTCCTTGATGGTTTCAGTGGCTATTTTCAGGTTCCCATTGCACCTCAAGATCAAGAGAAGACTACATTCACTTGTCCATTTGGCACATTTGCATATAGAAGAATGCCATTTAGACTATGTAATGCACCGGGCACATTCTAAAGGTGTATGCTATCCATATTTAGTGATTTGCTAGAGAATGGGATTGAGGTGTTTATGGATGACTTTACCATCTATGGAAATAATTTTGATGAATGCCTAGTGAACTTGGAAAAAGCTCTATCTAAATGTGTTGAAAAGGACCTTATCCTAAATTTTGAAAAATGTCACTTTATGGTTCAGTAAGGAATAGTTCTAGGTCACCTAATTTCTGAAAAGGGAATAGAGGTAGACTGTCACACCCTGATAATTTTATTCTAGTTGATGAATGATTTGTGACTGACTAAGGCCAAGTAGTATAGTAGACTGGTAGAGGATCCAGGCTATGAGGAAAAATCAGGATAGGGACATAACGGTCATTTCTGAAAAGATCAGTTAAGAAAGGGCAGTATTGGAAATAATGTCCAAATTTCCTGAAAATTCCCAGAAAATCATGAAAAATAGAAAGGAGGGTACAGAATAATGTTTGAGGCTTAGAAGATGAATATGAGATTAAAAATAATTTATCAGGAAATTATTTGTAATTATTGGAATTTTTGGTTAATTAAGGAAAATTAGCCAATTTCCATTATTTAAAATATATAGAGGCCTCAAAAATTCAAGGAAAAATATGGATAAATTATGTGACATATTATCCTAATTTATAAAATTATTTCCCACCTTTGGATGTACAAAGGTTAGCTTAAAGGATATTTACTACCGAATTATTATCGGTAGAATAGTGATTTTTGACAGAATAAAATTTAGAAAATTATAGAGGGAGATAGAACTTGAGAAAAATCATGGATTACCCTTGGAATGAGGGGAATTTAATGAGGTGTTGAAATCGGAATTTTGTGACAGTAAATTGGACAGGATTGCTGGAAAATCGGGCTGGAAATACACAATAATCAGTGGATTGCACTGATTATTGGATGAGTCATATTTTTCCCAATATTAAGAGCAATAATTCGGCCAAAATTAGAAGGAGAGGACAAAGTTGGAATTTTCCACATTGTTCAAGGGCATAAAGGGAAATAAGAGACAAAATAATAAAATAATATTTATTTTCCACATGAAAATCACATGGTGATTAGGTGTCCCTACATGTGTCACTTTCTTATGGTGAGTGCCCTAAGATTTGTCCACGTGTAAAGTAGAAAAAAATGAACGGCCGAGATCGCATCTTTTTCCCGAAGGGCATTTTCGGCATTTTGAAATATCAAGGCCTATAAATACCCCCCTTTCATGAAGAATTCGGCCAAGAGGTGTTTGTTGGGAGAGAATTTTGTGTTCTTGAGTTCTAGGAGAGAGAAAGGAAGAAAGAAGAGAGAGAAAGAGAGACAGCAAGCTTAAACACCTCTAATCGCCGATTAAGCGCTAATTAAGGTATGTTTATCTCCCTAAGTGTTAATTATTTTTAGTTGATTATTTATTTGAGGAAGATTAGGATTAATTGCTTTGATTAATTATGGTTTAGTGATTAACCAAGAAAGCATGATTAATCATGGATTAAGGAAGAATTCCAAGACCTTAATTGAGGATTAAGGCTTGGTCAAACCAAGGTCAAAGGTTTAGGAACAGTATACAGAAATTATAAATTGAAAGATACAAGGGTAGCATTATATTGAGAAAGAATGGTATACTGGATATGGAATTTACCATACCCTTACTATATGGTTGATAGGCAACACTTCTGGAAACCTAGGAGGATCTCCAGCAAGGAACAAGAAGGAAACGTTAAGCAAGGAATTGAGGTAGCGTGAACTGCAATTATTTTGTTGATCTGCATTTGGTGTATCTGCTATGTGTGTTTATGTGCCATGAGAATGTTATGTACAGATGATGTGAACTCCTTGCAATGTATGCCTTGGCTCTTGCATGATTGAGTTTTAACCATAATGGTTATATGCTCCATGATATGATGACATGGATACAGAATGATTATGGCATGGCATAAAGACTAGAAATGTTATTATACTGCATGTAGTATGACATCTTATGCATGTTGACTTGATGGTTGTATGTTCAATGCTACTGGGATTTCTATGAAATCTCATTCCTCCTATAACATGATATCCTAGGTGCCACTACTGCCAAGGAGAAAGGAAAGGAAATAGTCATGGCTTGAAGAAGTTATGAATTATGTAATGTATTATACGGTTTTGAACTTTTCTCTTTCAAGCCATGTAAGCATACTATGTTCATAAATACATGATATGATACCCTTTTTGGAATGTATATTAATGATAGAGTAGCTTTATAAGTGATTATGGTATGATTATAGTGAAAAACGAAATGCTGTCAAAATTAGTGAAAAAGGGGATAAAAATGGTCTAGATTTGACCAAACTTTGACCAACGAAGACCCTGGTCAAATGGTTGACTTTTTCCCTGAAATTTGGTATGCGAATAGATCTTATTTTTCCCTTTAAAATAAGTGGTAAAGCGTCACAATCGGAGCTCTGTGTAAGAAGTTATGCCTTTCCGAAGTTAGGCAAAAATCCTGGAAAATAGAAAAATGACCAAATGAACAGTACTTTTCGAAATTGAAAACGAATGCGTTTCTGATTAAAGCGGAACCTGAGGTCATTTTTCCTTGATAGATGATGTTAAGAGCTTCGAGTGAGACTTGGAACGACCTCATTTCGATTTTTCTAAAATTAGCTATGATTTTTCAAAGTTATGCCAAGTTTAAGGTTACGGTGAATAGTAATGCGGGAAAAGAAATTTTCAAATTCAGGTTTTTCAACCCGGTAACCTTAGATTGCGCTTCTGAATGTCTTAACTTGGCACAACATAAGGTCGTAAACGTAAGGTGTTACATTTATGGTATCAGAGCACATGGTTCTGGCACATAGAACAAATTTTGATATTTTGTATGCTCTGCATTTTAAGGAAAGCATGTGATAGTGCTTATTAATGAGTTCATTTGATCATTAGGATTACAGAAAAGCTCAGGTAATGGCTGTTTGTAGTGGAAGTGGAAAATCCGGAGAGACCATTAGCAAGGTCATGCCCGGTGAGCAATATCCATGGTGGTATGATGAGACATGGTGGTACGAGGATATTGAGAGGTATGGAGAGCTTAGCACCAAATCCCCAAGCTACTCAGGTAGATTACTTCGGTTTCAAGGGGAAGGCTCTAGAGAAAGACATTGCCACTGTTGCCTCTAACGATATAGCTCCAGTTGTTAAGATGCCTACTAAGGATGAAACAGGTCCGAGTAAGATCCCTACACCTGAATTAAGAAAGATTCCAGTACCTTCCTCAGCTAGTTCAAGAGTTCCAGTTTAGAAGCCGTTTTATTAAGCCGTATGAGCACCAGGAAGCTGATGATACTTAAGGTTCTTAGAGGACATTAAGAGCCTTTATTATGGGTGACTAGAAAGGACCGCGTACCATTGGGAGACGAAGATTGGATCCTAGCCCTGTTCCATGTAATCC